>NW_026782717.1:237500-273197 GCF_031769215.1 Ylistrum balloti
ACTAAATTGAACTGTGACTCATACACAGATAAACTTTAGCTACAACTAAACAAATTGAACTGTGACTCATACACAGATAAACTTTAGCTACAACTAGACAAATTGAACTGTGACTCATACACAGATAAACTTTAGCTACAACTAAACAAATTGAACTGTGACTCATACACAGATAAACTTTAGCTACAACTTTACTGTGACTCATACACTAAACAGCTACAACTAAACAAATTGAACTGACTAAACAAATTGAACTGTGACTCATACACAGATAAACTTTAGCTACAACAAGACAAATTGAACTGTGACTCATACACAGATAAACTTTAGCTACAACTAAACAAATTGAACTGTGACTCATACACAGATAAACTTTAGCTACAACTAAACAAATTGAACTGTGACTCATACACAGATAAACTTTAGCTACAACTAGACAAATTGAACTGTGACTCATACACTAACAGATAAACTTTAGCTACAACTAAACAAATTGAACTGTGACTCATACACAGATAAACTTTAGCTACAACTAGACAAATTGAACTGTGACTCATACACAGATAAACTTTAGCTACAACTAAACAAATTGAACTGTGACTCATACACAGATAAACTTTAGCTACAACTAAACAAATTGAACTGTGACTCATACACAGATAAACTTTAGCTACAACTAAACAAATTGAACTGTGACTCATACACAGATAAACTTTAGCTACAGCTAAACAAATTGAACTGTGACTCATACACAGATAAACTTTTAAACAAATTGAACTGTGACTCATACACAGATAAACTTTAGCTACAACTAGACAAATTGAACTGTGACTCATACACAGATAAACTTTAGCTACAACTAAACAAATTGAACTGTGACTCATACACAGATAAACTTTAGCTACAACTAAACAAATTGAACTGTGACTCATACACAGATAAACTTTAGCTACAACTAAATTGAACTGTGACTCATACACAGATAAACTTTAGCTACAGCTAAACAAATTGAACTGTGACTCATACACAGATAAACTTTAGCTACAACTAAACAATTTACACTGTGACTCATACACAGATAAACTTTAGCTACAACTAAACAAATTGAACTGTGACTCATACACAGATAAACTTTAGCTACAACTAAACAAATTGAACTGTGACTCATACACAGATAAACTTTAGCTACAACTAAAAAAATTGAACTGTGACTCATACACAGATAAACTTTAGCTACAACTAAACAAATTGAACTGTGACTCATACACAGATAAACTTTAGCTACAACTAAACAAATTGAACTGTGACTCATACACAGATAAACTTTAGCTACAACTAAACAAATTGAACTGTGACTCATACACAGATAAACTTCTCACCAGAAATCAAATGTTAAAACGGTTATCAGTATCCAATCAGTGACAGATGTACTTACAAATCTCTTTACTCGTAAAGGCCAGAGCCAATTTGTTGATATTCTGTAAAGCACAGAAATGTGTTATCCAAAGGTCACGACCTTTACAAGTGTCTGTTCCGGTCTTAAATGACCTTGACTGCTTTAGATCCTGAGGCCAGATAGATATTGTGCCCTCCTAAAAAGATTTATTCTTCATGAAAACTTCAAAATATTTCATAAAGTTTAGCAGACTTTCTACAAAAAATTACAAAAGCTCACGTGTGGTTATGTCTGCAATGATCAAATATGAAAAATTCCCTTGTTTATGAATTTTCCTTCAGTAATCCTTCATTTCCATCAAATGAACATTTCATAAATCTACACAGATCTTTGATAGTTGTATCTATACTTACTGACTGGTCTACACACAAATCTTTGATAGTCCTATCTATACTTACTGACTGGTCTACACACAAATATTTGATAGTCCTATCTATACTTACTGACTGGTCTACACACAGATCTTTGATAGTTGTATCTATACTTACTGACTGGTCTACACACAGATCTTTGATAGTTGTATCTATACTTACTGACTGGTCTACACACAAATCTTTGATAGTTGTATCTATACTTACTGACTGGTCTACACACAAATCTTTGATAGTTGTATCTATACTTACTGACTGGTCTACACACAGATCTTTGATAGTCCTATCTATACTTACTGACTGGTCTACACACAAATCTTTGACAGTCCTATCTATACTTACTGACTGGTCTACACACAGATCTTTGATAGTTGTATCTATACTTACTGACTGGTCTACACACAGATCTTTGATAGTTGTATCTATACTTACTGACTGGTCTACACAGATCTTTGATAGTTGTATCTATACTTACTGACTGGTCTACACACAGATCTTTGATAGTTGTATCTATACTTACTGACTGGTCTACACACAAATCTTTGATAGTTGTATCTATACTTACTGACTGGTCTACACACAAATCTTTGATAGTTGTATCTATACTTACTGACTGGTCTACACACAGATCTTTGATAGTTGTATCTATACTTACTGACTGGTCTACATACAAATCTTTGATAGTTGTATCTATACTTACTGACTGGTCTACACACAAATCTTTGATAGTTGTATCTATACTTACTGACTGGTCTACACACAGATCTTTGATAGTTGTATCTATACTTACTGACTGGTCTACACACAAATCTTTGATAGTTGTATCTATACTTACTGACTGGTCTACACACAGATCTTTGATAGTTGTATCTATACTTACTGACTGGTCTACACACAAATCTTTGATAGTTGTATCTATACTTACTGACTGGTCTACACACAAATATTTGATAGTCCTATCTATACTTACTGACTGGTCTACACACAGATCTTTGATAGTTGTATCTATACTTACTGACTGGTCTACACACAGATCTTTGATAGTTGTATCTATACTTACTGACTGGTCTACACACAGATCTTTGATAGTTGTATCTATACTTACTGACTGGTCTACACACAAATCTTTGACAGTTGTATCTATACTTACTGACTGGTCTACACACAGATCTTTGATAGTTGTATCTATACTTACTGACTGGTCTACACACAGATCTTTGACAGTCCTATCTATACTTACTGACTGGTCTACACACAGATCTTTGACAGTCCTATCTATACTTACTGACTGGTCTACACACAGATCTTTGATAGTTGTATCTATACTTACTGACTGGTCTACACACAGATCTTTGATAGTTGTATCTATACTTACTGACTGGTCTACACACAAATCTTTGATAGTTGTATCTATACTTACTGACTGGTCTACACACAGATCTTTGATAGTTGTATCTATACTTACTGACTGGTCTACACACAAATCTTTGATAGTTGTATCTATACTTACTGACTGGTCTACACACAGATCTTTGATAGTTGTATCTATACTTACTGACTGGTCTACACACAGATCTTTGACAGTCCTATCTATACTTACTGACTGGTCTACACACAGATCTTTGACAGTCCTATCTATACTTACTGACTGGTCTACACACAGATCTTTGATAGTTGTATCTATACTTACTGACTGGTCTACACACAGATCTTTGATAGTTGTATCTATACTTACTGACTGGTCTACACACAAATCTTTGACAGTTGTATCTATACTTACTGACTGGTCTACACACAGATCTTTGATAGTTGTATCTATACTTACTGACTGGTCTACACACAGATCTTTGACAGTCCTATCTATACTTACTGACTGGTCTACACACAGATCTTTGACAGTCCTATCTATACTTACTGACTGGTCTACACACAGATCTTTGATAGTTGTATCTATACTTACTGACTGGTCTACACACAGATCTTTGATAGTTGTATCTATACTTACTGACTGGTCTACACACAAATCTTTGATAGTTGTATCTATACTTACTGACTGGTCTACACACAGATCTTTGATAGTTGTATCTATACTTACTGACTGGTCTACACACAAATCTTTGATAGTTGTATCTATACTTACTGACTGGTCTACACACAGATCTTTGATAGTTGTATCTATACTTACTGACTGGTCTACACACAGATCTTTGACAGTCCTATCTATACTTACTGACTGGTCTACACACAGATCTTTGACAGTCCTATCTATACTTACTGACTGGTCTACACACAGATCTTTGATAGTTGTATCTATACTTACTGACTGGTCTACACACAGATCTTTGATAGTTGTATCTATACTTACTGACTGGTCTACACACAAATCTTTGATAGTTGTATCTATACTTACTGACTGGTCTACACACAGATCTTTGATAGTTGTATCTATACTTACTGACTGGTCTACACACAAATCTTTGATAGTTGTATCTATACTTACTGACTGGTCTACACACAGATCTTTGATAGTTGTATCTATACTTACTGACTGGTCTACACACAAATCTTTGATAGTTGTATCTATACTTACTGACTGGTCTACACACAAATCTTTGATAGTTGTATCTATACTTACCTTACTGACTGCTATATATTTGTTTGTGTTTTTCAGGAAGACCACCTTCTGTATGACGTCTTTGTGAGGACTGCAACACCACAAAATTGTTTGATATACAGTCACATCATTCTGTGTGTGTGGGTTGGGGAGGGGGGGGGGGGTTAGATTTGTCCAATGATCTGATATCTTAACATTCCAGCAATATTAATCAATGACAGACCCACTTAATATACATCTAATGTAGAATGACCACCATGATTGATAGTGTGGCACACTGTTGATCAAAAATGTGTTTGTTTCCTGTGTACA
The DNA here is from genome assembly GCF_031769215.1 of Ylistrum balloti. Taxonomy (NCBI): domain Eukaryota; kingdom Metazoa; phylum Mollusca; class Bivalvia; order Pectinida; family Pectinidae; genus Ylistrum; species Ylistrum balloti. Next base: position 242,254 of record NW_026782717.1, read on the forward strand.
GTTTAAACAAGTACCACTAGCAGTATACCACACAAACTATTGGATGATTGATTAGCACCAATATTTCTGAACAGACCACATGAAAAATAAAACACACAAAAATTAAAACACACAAAAAAGAAAACAAATCAATTATTTGTTTGTATTGCTGTGTATGTATTATTTCTTTAAGTAGTAGCTGGTAATATCCAATAAACAAGCCACATGCAGTTTAAAGCGGGAAAGTGTATCTGCATTAACCTTGGTAAGGGCTTCAAATCTTTCCATTGGGGGACCTGTGTAGACTTCACACGATCATCTTTTTCGTAAAACTCCAGCAGCATATGTGAAGCAAACTTGTCCCAGTCGACACTCCCCTCCCGTGCGACGTCAATCTTGTCAAATAGTTCTCCATACTACAGATTTCAAAATACAGTAAAGTACAAAAGTTTTCCCAAGAAGATGTTAACATAATCAGGAAAATCAAAGAGATACAGATATCATATTTTATAAAGAGATTTCATGAAATTACAACAATTTTACAACAAATGATATACGTCCAGTAGAATCTCAACAGACAGGATTCATGTAGTTTTACTATATATCATGTCTAACAGATTTTCTACCTGGCAAACTTCTTCAGGTCAACATCACCATAAAGAATTTCACTTAAAATTGGTTGAAGATTTTGATTTTTGTTTAGGATGTAAAATTAATTCAAGAACGATTATTCTACATACATGTATACTAAAAGATAAACAAGAGGTACCACTTCATTACACAAATGACCAGTATAGTGTACTAGGTGGTAATAACTTCTAATGATTTTTTGACTGTGATGAAAAGTGATGAGATGGTGATTATACTGTATAGCAAACAGGTCAGATTTGTGATCTTCCAGTCATACATTAGATGGTAGTAATGTGCTCTCCTGAAAGATGATGCAGGTATGCTTTGTTTAAAATCTGGTCAAAGACGCACAAGAAAATTAATGATGGACCCCCTCATCCTTGTTTAGAACATAACTATTACAATCTAGATGGCTTCCTTCACCTGCCCCTTTTTTCTTCCCCTTTCCAATTCTTGTTTGTTACAGAGGATAAAACTATCAAACTGGTGATCTAATAACTTTCATGTGTCATAATACCAGAAAGTACGAATCCTGATGGGAAGTGAAACATTCACGCTCTGCAGTGTTTATAATGAAATTGTATACCTCTTCTCGGGTTCCTTTCTCCAGCAGAATAGACAATGCCTCACAGAACTGGTCCCGGTACAGAGCAAGTTTGTTGTCATACCCATCGCCTTCAGTCTGAAAATAAACAAGGTCAGTAACAGGATCCTATGTTAAAATTGTGAACATTCTTCATAGGAAGCATATCATATTTATAAGAGTTTGTAATCAGAAAATGGCAATTCAAGGGAGATGCTTTAGATTTGGAAAATGTGTTAGGTATAATATCCAAAACCAAAACTCTTATATATCATCAAAATCTTGATTTTCTTTTTATGCCTGTAAGGATCGAGCTGCCTATAAAATCATACAGATATTTTAATTTTTTTTTCCTTACTGGAGAACAGTTGGATGAAAAAATTAGTTAAATAAGGTCAAAGCTTAAAGCAGAAAAATCCATTTAGATGTTATAATGATCACTGTAACAAGACACAATAACAACTTCTTAACTTCTTTATATGAACATGACAATTCAATATTATTATAAAAATGTTCAATATTTTCAGTGATAATTCACATGTGTTGTATATTGATCTTATTTCACCCTTTCATTGATAACCTTCTCTGAAATGCCTATCAATGTAATCAATTCTATGTATTCATTGTCATTCTATTACAAATACATATATATATACCTATATATATATGTTTGATTTTGATTGATATTTGATATCAATATCGGCCGAAGGGATTATCGAGACACCTAAATTTATACTACAGCTTTCGATATTAGATTTATAACTTTGTGCTTGTCTTATGTTCTATGTATGTGATGTAATTTATGTAATATTTGTGTCTTCATAAAGGAGCAGGTTGCCCCATAATTTGACATTTCGCTTGTCCATACTGGTGCTATTACTTCATATATATATATATATATATATATACTGGTGCTATTACTTTATATATATATATATATATATGAAGTAATAACACCAGTATGGACAATATATATATATATACTCTGTCCCTTGGCAGATTGCCTCGAAAATTTGACAATTTATTTGTGTGTACGATCGTTATTATTTCATTGATCGTATATATTATATTAACAAACATTTGTCTGTTAAAATCCAGTACTAATATTAAACCATACCATTGATGTTACTTCAAAGATTTTATATATTTACATATATACAAATATATTCAAATGAAACCCTAATTTTCTGTGTAATGCCCACAGGTTATAAGATTTAGAAACATATAATGTCTTCTGTGAGCAGGCTACCTGACAAACTGTTTCCCAAAGAACATCAAATGCATATTGTGCTAAGTTTGAGGTTAAATATATATATATATATATACTGGTGCTATTACTTCATATATATATATATATATATATAGACCAAAAAACAGAACATGGAGCTAATTGTTTACTGATTGGGCAAAATCGACTTACAAATGGTAGGATATTGATAAATAAGGCAAGTATGAGAGCTTTCACAGAGCAACAATAGGAGATTCTCCTTACACACAGGAAATCATGGTTAACTGATTCACACATGAGTTTATATTTCATTTAGAATTTTTGATCTACAGGCAAGTGAATGAAACACTATCTATAATTCTCACATTAATGGAAACTCACATAAGATTCTGTCTATCATATAAGCTCAGATTACAAAATTCATTAATTTTGTCAGGCTCGTATTTCATGGCTCTCTGGAATTAAAATCCAAATCTGATTTCCTGGTATCTGAGCCATCAAAGAAAATAGGAAACTTGGGAAATGAGACAAAAGATATGGATGTCTGCTAGATCTCAGGTTCACAAATAAAAACTACAACATGAAAAGATTTTCAGAATTAGGATGACTTCAACAGTTAAAAAACAAGCATACACAGTTAGGAACAGGGCCTATCTTATTGGATCCAAATATATAGAGACAGGAAAACCACTGGAATCATACCATAAAAGCTCGCTGTAACTTGTTGAGGTCCTTCATAGTTAACCTGTTCTCCAATTTGTCTGTCAGTGGTTTTCTGATAAAAAAGAAATCAAAACATTGTAAAATATGAAATACAGTCTGTATGTATGTAGTATTAAAAGCAGGTAGTAATACACAACAACACAACTTCCAGTGTTCTTCAAAAGTAAGCCTCTGTAGTTGTCACCAAATTTTTTTTTTCAAAGCAGTTTTAAAAGGTGTCTCGCAAAAATAAGGTTTAATGTCTGGATCTGTGTTTCAACATTTAGAAAAAAAATACTCCCCCGAGGGTACATCTCAAATACTGTCATATTTTACAATGTATTTCAATGTTTTAGTAATAGATTTTTTTTAACAAACAAAAAACAAGTACAAGTTTTGACCGTCACCAAAAAAATAATTTTGTAATGTTTACAAGCAACACACATAGAATCAATTCAGTTTTTACAAACTTTACAATATAACGACAAATATGATCAAACTTTGAAAAAGTGGAGATATTCAGCTTGAAAGTCAGTTCACGTTTAACTGGATTTATTGGTTGTTTGACATAAGTTCAATTGTGTTAGTGTTAAAAACATCTTTTTCAACCTCATGTACTGTAATTATCATCTCAGCTTAAATAATATGTTTCCATTCAGAAATTTCCTCTTTGTTTTAGTACCAAAAAAATACACTGGAGATTTCCAACCTTACTAAGATAAAGTCACTCTTTACTTTGTAGTGAAAATAGAGGAATCTCTTTCCAGATAAGGGAGGGATATATATTAACATTATACAGACTGCATACTTTAAATGTCAATCAAATTACACACAAATTGGTTAATGTCCCGAAACCATTCATCACCTTACCCTATAACCACCCCTTACACCACTGTTACAAACCTGTACCTAAAAGTAAAACACACATTCAATCACATCTGTACAGTGTACATCTGCATCACCCAAGTTATCATTTTGTCTCACCCCTTTGAAGATGTAGTTGTCATAATGCTTTCCAGTGGTTGACGTTTTGGTCTAAAGGCTCCAACATAAGAGGTGGAGCCCTTGCTGGAAATTCTGCAGTTTCAATCCCAATAATCATTGATATTTGATAATTATAAACACCCTCATAGGTTAAATATGGCTAAAATTATTGTTTGTAATCAGACACTTGTATGCTCTCTCTTCCTTAAATTGTTATTCTATACGCTCACTATAATCTTCATGAAAGGTTAAAAGGTAGTCTGGCTTACAATTAACATCTAGTCATGAAATGTTGTTGAAAATGAAATTGCTTCCTGCACTCCTCAAAAGGGTTTAAGATTTACAGTTTTATACTTATGCTCAGCCGATCAAGCTTAAGAGAAGATTGAGGCTTCCTGTAGCATTTACCGGAGTTATCACAACGGAAATTAAAAACAGGTAATCAGGTGACAGAAACTGACTACCACAGTACTACATAACTGCAAGTTCTATAACTATATAATTATTCAGAATCAATTTGGATATTAAATCAATTATTCAATCCTACGTCCAAATTGCTACTTTAATGAATCCATTAACATACATCTTTTCCATTGTATTTTTATCTTATATAATTTTGGTTGACATTTTCTATCAAGTCATGCCCAATTTTCTCCGGTTCTTACGATAGATATTTGAGATTTATAGTCTATCAGACATGGACACTACTGACCTTTGTCCTAAAGTGTGTAGTGTCAAAAGGAAACTCTTATCTTAGGTTACATTATCAATATGGCTAGGGGGGATTTCGTTTCAGCAATTTGACTAGAATATTTCAGGCCTGGTGTATGTTTAGGCCAGATGCTATGGATTCCATCATTCATTGATTCATTAGAAAACATACATAGTTATCATTATTATACATAGTTTGGGACAAGTCCAGCACATGTACAGCAACATTTGTCAAAGCCTACCTCTCCTGCTTATCAGGCGACTTTGACTTGAATTGGTCTGGAGATTTGACGTCATATTTTCCCGTCCCTGACGTCACAGTTGGTGTAGTGGCCACTGTCGACATTGTGGTTAAAGGTTAAGCTTAAAAAATCATCAGATTTTCCAGATATCCTGCAGTGAAAATAACAACAAAATCGAAACTCAAACCAACAGGTGCCCGTTTTCCCTTAAATCGGCACAAGGACTTGGTTTTATAACGTAGAAAACACAAAGAATTTAGAATCTGCTCAGGTAATACGGAACACCAAGCGGTAGTCACTTGGCAATCTACATATTGATGCTATACGTGCATGTATCTCTCAAATGAAAACATATCTCCAGGAACAGGAAATCAGCCATTTGTAAATTGTGAGTTGCCAGGCAAAGCGTTTATATAAATTACAGAATGATCCTTTTAAGTGAAACGAGCTTTATTCGGGATCACGACATCAATTTCATTCATACACGATATATAGGCCACAACAGAACTTAATCCCAAAAATAAAACGAATTTAAAGTTATCCTTGAAAAAAAAAACGAGTTTATCCATGAAATATATACGATTTTTTATATCATCAGGGGAGGTAACCCCTACAAACATTAAAGCATTCCGCAATACCAGCAAAAGTTCCTCATTTAAAAATTATGTGTATTATTTCTTTCTTTTTAAGTTAATGTTGAATAATATTTCATACCAAAAATGTACTATGTATTCGGGATGAGCCATTTTCAATAGAATTTTTTTTTATGAATGATTATCTTGAAATGAATTTCACATGGAAATGTTCAGGGACTAAGCCATTTTTCGTGTTGATGCAAAATTTCATTGAATTGATATATGAACGCTTCTGATCAAAACATTGTTATCTCTAGTAAGTAATGCAGATACAACATACACAAATGAAAATAAAACAAAGAACTTGTAGATATATACAAAACGCATGTAGGAATTTCGTTCAATTTGGATTGAAAAGATTCAAATCAGCACACAATTTGTCCTTAACGTGATTTATCATGTTCATAAAACTTAATAAACAGTTAAATAAGAATAAATAGAAACGTTGTATAAACTAATCTACAGTGTATGTTCGTATTCTCTGCATTCACAGCATCAAGTTTACGATGATTCTAAATTAAATAAAAATTCTGATTGTAAAACCGACCGTAGACTTATATGTATTCGTAAGCCGAGATAAAAGATTCTACAAACCGCTGAACTGATCAATCTGGCAGGATCACTGCTGACCGGCCAGAATTTCGACACTTACGTAGTAAAGGTACATCAGCATTGTCTGTGATAGTTTTGTGCTTCACTATTTACACTGCGTTTTCTCGGTTCCATGTACATATATCATTTCTTGCTGAACGGAAGTATATCTGTATCATATCGTTATGTGCCTAAAGTGGTGAAATTAATCTTAAACTCTTGGAATGAGATGAACATGCAAGTAATGTGTTAATGTGTTATTGAAATGTGATTTATGTATAACTGTATATCGCTTAACAAATTACTATGTGAACATGTGTATGTGTGAGATCGTCCGTGTATATCTGTTTGTATGTGTGAGATTGTCCATGTATATCTGTTTGTATGTGTGAGATTGTCCATGTATATCTGTTTGTATGTGTGAGATTGTCCGTGTATATCTGTTTGTATGTGTGAGATTGTCCGTGTATATCTGTTTGTATGTGTGAGATTGTCCATGTATATCTGTTTGTATGTGTGAGATTGTCCGTGTATATCTGTTTGTATGTGTGAGATTGTCCGTGTATATCTGTTTGTATGTGTGAGATTGTCCGTGTATATCTGTTTGTATGTGTGAGATTGTCCATGTATATCTGTTTGTATGTGTGAGATTGTCCGTGTATATCTGTTTGTATGTGTGAGATTGTCCGTGTATATCTGTTTGTATGTGTGAGATTGTCCGTGTATATCTGTTTGTATGTGTGAGATTGTCCGTGTATATCTGTTTGTATGTGTGATATTGTCCATGTATATCTGTTTGTATGTGTGAGATTGTCCGTGTATATCTGTATCTGTGAGATTGTCCGTGTATATCTGTTTGTATGGGGGAGATTGTCCGTGTATATCTGTTTGTATGTGTGAGATTGTCCGTGTATATCTGTATGTGTGAGATTGTCCGTGTATATCTGTTTGTATGTGTGAGATTGTCCGTGTATATCTGTTTGTAGGCCTATGTGTGAGATTGCCCGTGTATATCTGTTTGTATGTGTGAGATTGTCCGTGTATATCTGTTTGTAATTTGTGAGATTGTCCGTGTATATCTGTTTGTATGGGGGATATTGTCCGTGTATATCTGTTTGTATGTGTGAGATTGTCCGTGTATATCTGTTTGTATGTGTGAGATTGTCCGTGTATATCTGTTTGTATGGGGGAGATTGTCCGTGTATATCTGTTTGTATGTGTGAGATTGTCCGTGTATATCTGTTTGTATGTGTGAGATTGTCCGTGTATATCTGTTTGTATGTGTGAGATTGTCCGTGTATATCTGTTTGTATGTGTATATCTGTTTGTATGTGTGAGATTGTCCGTGTATATCTGTTTGTATGTGTGAGATTGTCCGTGTATATCTGTTTGTGTGAGATTGTCCGTGTATATCTGTTTGTATGTGTGAGATTGTCCGTGTATATCTGTTTGTATGTGTGAGATTGTCCGTGTATATCTGTTTGTATGTGTGAGATTGTCCGTGTATATCTGTTTGTATGTGTGAGATTGTCCGTGTATATCTGTATGTGTGAGATTGTCCGTGTATATCTGTTTGTATGTGTGAGATTGTCCGTGTATATCTGTTTGTATGTGTGAGATTGTCCGTGTATATCTGTTTGTATGGGGGAGATTGTCCGTGTATATCTGTTTGTATGTGTGAGATTGTCCGTGTATATCTGTGTTTGAGATTGTCCGTGTATATCTGTTTGTATGTGTGTGATTGTCCGTGTATATCTGTTTGTATGTGTGAGATTGTCCCTCTAAATTTGTGTATATATGTGAGATTGTCCGTGTATATCTGTGTTTGAGATTGTCCGTGTATATCTGTGTGTATGTGTGTGTGTGTGATTGTCCGTGTATGTGTGTGTGTGTGTGTGTGTGTGTGTGTGTTTTTGTGTGTGTGTGTGTGTGTGTGTGTGTGTTTGTGTGTGTGTGTGTGTGTGTGTGTGTGTGTGTGTGTGTGTGTGTGTGTGTGTGTGTGTGTGTGTGTGTGTGTGATTGTCCGTGTATATGTGTGTGTGTGTGTGTGTGATTGTGTGTTGTGTGTGTGTGTGTGTGTGTGTGTGTGTTTTTGTGTGTGTGATTGTCCGTGTATATCTGTGTGTATGTGTGTGTGTGTGTGATTGTCCGTGTATATCTGTGTGTATGTGTGTGTGTGTGATTGTCCGTGTATATCTGTGTGTATGTGTGTGTGTGTGTGATTGTCCGTGTATATCTGTGTTTGAGATTGTCCGTGTATATCTGTGTGTATGTGTGTGTGTGTGATTGTCCGTGTATATCTGTGTGTATGTGTGTGTGTGATTGTCCGTGTATATCTGTGTGTATGTGTGTGTGTGTGTGATTGTCCGTGTATATCTGTGTGTGTGTGTGTGTGTGTGTGTGTGTGTGTGTGTGTGTGTGTGTGTAACACCCTAACACACACTCAAACAGACAAAGTCGTCTTATTTCTCTACAGAGCTTCACTGGAAAAGCAATGGAATGCCATGTATATTTAGAAATCGCCTTGAATTTTCTTTCTTTTTTTTTTCTGTCCGTTTCAAAATATAACAGGCATTATAAGGAACCAAGTGAAACATACAAATGGAATGTTAAAAAACTCCATCTAGATGCTGTCGAAAAGGTAAGTTGCAAGAATTTACGTTAATAAAAATATTTTAGGTTTCATTACTCACTTTTCGTATAAATTTCCAGAACTAATTTTAAATTATATGATCTCTATAGCGGAAACCCTTCACACCTTATCCTGAATGGGATTATCTAAAAGTAAACCTGAACTGATGTTTGTGGTATAGTGGGAATGAAGAAATCCGGTGGAGACAAGCCTAAACTGATGTTTGTGGTATAGTGGGAATGAAGAAATCCGGTGGAGACAAGCCTAAACTGATGTTTGTGGTATAGTGGGAATGAAGAAATCCGGTGGAGACTAGCCTAAACTGATGTTTGTGGTATAGTGGGAATGAAGAAATCCGGTGGAGACAAGCCTAAACTGATGTTTGTGGCATAGTGGGAATGAAGAAATCCGGTGGAGACTAGCCTAAACTGATGTTTGTGGTATAGTGGGAATGAAGAAATCCGATGGAGACAAGCCTAAACTGATGTTTGTGGCATAGTGGGAATGAAGAAATCCGGTGGAGACAAGCCTAAACTGATGTTTGTGGTATAGTGGGAATGAAGAAATCCGGTGGAGACAAGCCTAAACTGATGTTTGTGGTATAGTGGGAATGAAGAAATCCGGTGGAGACAAGCCTAAACTGATGTTTGTGGCATAGTGGGAATGAAGAAATCCGGTGGAGACAAGCCTAAACTGATGTTTGTGGTATAGTGGGAATGAAGAAATCCGGTGGAGACAAGCCTAAACTGATGTTTGTGGCATAGTGGGAATGAAGAAATCCGGTGGAGACAAGCCTAAACTGATGTTTGTGGTATAGTGGGAATGAAGAAATCCGGTGGAGACAAGCCTAAACTGATGTTTGTGGTATAGTGGGAATGAAGAAATCCGGTGGAGACAAGCCTAAACTGATGTTTGTGGTATAGTGGGAATGAAGAAATCCGGTGGAGACAAGCCTAAACTGATGTTTGTGGCATAGTGGCAATTGAAGAAATCCGGTGGAGACTAGCCTAAACTGATGTTTGTGGTATAGTGGGAATGAAGAAATCCGGTGGAGACTAGCCTAAACTGATGTTTGTGGTATAGTGGGAATGAAGAAATCCGATGGAGACAAGCCTAAACTGATGTTTGTGGTATAGTGGGAATGAAGAAATCCGGTGGAGACAAGCCTAAACTGATGTTTGTGGTATAGTGGGAATGAAGAAATCCGGTGGAGACTAGCCTAAACTGATGTTTGTGGTATAGTGGGAATGACGAAATCCGGTGGAGAGAAGCCAAAACTGATGTTTGTGGTATAGTGGGAATGAAGAAATCCGATGGAGACAAGCCTAAACTGATGTTTGTGGCATAGTGGGAATGAAGAAATCCGGTGGAGACAAGCCTAAACTGATGTTTGTGGCATAGTGGGAATGAAGAAATCCGGTGGAGACTAGCCTAAACTGATGTTTGTGGTATAGTGGGAATGAAGAAATCCGGTGGAGACAAGCCTAAACTGATGTTTGTGGTATAGTGGGAATGAAGAAATCCGGTGGAGACAAGCCTAAACTGATGTTTGTGGTATAGTGGGAATGAAGAAATCCGGTGGAGACAAGCCTAAACTGATGTTTGTGGTATAGTGGGAATGAAGAAATCCGGTGGAGACAAGCCTAAACTGATGTTTGTGGCATAGTGGCAATTAAGAAATCCGGTGGAGACTAGCCTAAACTGATGTTTGTGGTATAGTGGGAATGAAGAAATCCGGTGGAGACAAGCCTAAACTGATGTTTGTGGTATAGTGGGAATGAAGAAATCCGGTGGAGACTAGCCTAAACTGATGTTTGTGGCATAGTGGGAATGAAGAAATCCGGTGGAGACAAGCCTAAACTGATGTTTGTGGTATAGTGGGAATGAAGAAATCCGGTGGAGAAAAGCCAAAACTGATGTTTGTGGTATAGTGGGAATGAAGAAATCCGGTGGAGACAAGCCTAAACTGATGTTTGTGGTATAGTGGGAATGAAGAAATCCGGTGGAGACAAGCCTAAACTGATGTTTGTGGCATAGTGGCAATGAAGAAATCCGGTGGAGACAAGCCTAAACTGATGTTTGTGGTATAGTGGGAATGAAGAAATCCGATGGAGACAAGCCTAAACTGATGTTTGTGGTATAGTGGCAATGACGAAATCCGGTGGAGACAAGCCTAAACTGATGTTTGTGGTATAGTGGGAATGAAGAAATCCGGTGGAGACAAGCCTAAACTGATGTTTGTGGTATAGTGGCAATGAAGAAATCCGGTGGAGACAAGCCTAAACTGATGTTTGTGGTATAGTGGGAATGAAGAAATCCGGTGGAGACAAGCCTAAACTGATGTTTGTGGTATAGTGGGAATGAAGAAATCCGGTGGAGACAAGCCTAAACTGATGTTTGTGGTATAGTGGGAATGAAGAAATCCGGTGGAGACAAGCCTAAACTGATGTTTGTGGTATAGTGGGAATGAAGAAATCCGGTGGAGACAAGCCTAAACTGATGTTTGTGGTATAGTGGGAATGACGAAATCCGGTGGAGACAAGCCAAAACTGATGTTTGTGGTATAGTGGGAATGAAGAAATCCGGTGGAGACAAGCCTAAACTGATGTTTGTGGTATAGTGGGAATGAAGAAATCCGGTGGAGACAAGCCTAAACTGATGTTTGTGGTATAGTGGGAATGACGAAATCCGGTGGAGACAAGCCTAAACTGATGTTTGTGGTATAGTGGGAATGAAGAAATCCGGTGGAGACAAGCCTAAACTGATGTTTGTGGCATAGTGGCAATTAAGAAATCCGGTGGAGACTAGCCTAAACTGATGTTTGTGGTATAGTGGGAATGAAGAAATCCGATGGAGACAAGCCTAAACTGATGTTTGTGGTATAGTGGGAATGAAGAAATCCGGTGGAGACAAGCCTAAACTGATGTTTGTGGTATAGTGGGAATGAAGAAATCCGGTGGAGACAAGCCTAAACTGATGTTTGTGGTATAGTGGGAATGAAGAAATCCGGTGGAGACAAGCCTAAACTGATGTTTGTGGTATAGTGGGAATGACGAAATCCGGTGGAGAGAAGCCAAAACTGATGTTTGTGGTATAGTGGGAATGAAGAAATCCGGTGGAGACAAGCCTAAACTGATGTTTGTGGCATAGTGGCAATGAAGAAATCCGGTGGAGACTAGCCTAAACTGATGTTTGTGGTATAGTGGGAATGAAGAAATCCGGTGGAGACAAGCCTAAACTGATGTTTGTGGCATAGTGGGAATGAAGAAATCCGGTGGAGACAAGCCTAAACTGATGTTTGTGGTATAGTGGGAATGACGAAATCCGGTGGAGACAAGCCTAAACTGATGTTTGTGGTATAGTGGGAATAAAGAAATCCGGTGGAGACTAGCCTAAACTGATGTTTGTGGTATAGTGGGAATGACGAAATCCGATGGAGACAAGCCTAAACTGATGTTTGTGGCATAGTGGGAATGAAGAAATCCGATGGAGACTAGCCTAAACTGATGTTTGTGGCATAGTGGGAATGACGAAATCCGATGGAGACAAGCCTAAACTGATGTTTGTGGCATAGTGGCAATGAAGAAATCCGATGGAGACTAGCCTAAACTGATGTTTGTGGTATAGTGGGAATGAAGAAATCCGGTGGAGACAAGCCTAAACTGATGTTTGTGGTATAGTGGAAATGAAGAAATCCGATGGAGACAAGCCTAAACTGATGTTTGTGGTATAGTGGGAATGAAGAAATCTGGTTCTTGTTGAAAGTATTTTTGTTGTCTACATAAATATATATATAAAATATACATGTAAACTACATACAATACCCATCCTTTACCATAACAAAGTTCAGATGTAGAGATGTTCTTGCTCGGGCAAAAGCGGGCGTCATGCGATTGGAGACTAGCTTCTCTCCTGCCTGGCCTGAAAAATAGATTATTCATAACGTCTCTTCGTAATATAAGAAACATGTTATAAATGTGAAACCTAATTGATGTACATAAAACTCAACTTAATAGAAAAATGTGACATTTGAAGCTTTACATTTGTAAGTAAACAGGATAAAACAATTATTTGAATTAGGATTATTTCAATAATCAAGATATGTTTTCATTGGGCTGTGTTACAATTAATTAATGAAAATGTATAGATATACTTAGTTACGACATGCCATCGTCTGTTATTCTAAGTCATGACGTCACGCACACTATAAGGCTATGAGTACAATGACTGATGAGATGATGGAATAAAATCAGAAAGTTTCTGATCATTAAGTCATTGAAATATAAATGTTTCACCCGAATAAAAGTATGGATCTGTGTAAATATGTCTTATGTACATGCTGCCACAAGATGGGGGAGAATTTTTATCCCGTGTAATACAACGTGGAAACTATTTGTGACTTAAGAGTAATTTACTTCTGTGAACATTTGAAGCTTTACATTGTAAGTAAACAGGATAAAAAGCAATCATTTGAGTTAGGTATATTTCAATAATAAAGAAATGTTTTCATTGGGCTGTGTTACAAGAACTTAATGAAAAATGTATGAATATACTTAGTTACGACGTACCAACGTCTGTTATACTAAGCCATGACGTCACGCTCACTATAAGGCTATCTCAACGACTGATGAGATCATGAAATGAAATCTGAAAGTTCCTGAAAATTAGGTTATTGATATATAAATGTTTCATCCGAATATAAGTATGTAACAGTGTTATAAGTAAATATGTCTTATGTACAGGCTGACATAAAATGGTAGAATGTAAACATTTAAATCCCCGTGTAATATCACGTGGGTGAAACTCTCCATATAATGTGTAAATTTTAATTATTTGTGAACATGCTTAAAAACGTAATTTATTTGGAACCTTCTAAGCATGATCATGTATAAAACAACATAATTTTCAACATTTTAAGATAATGCTTCGTAAATATACAATTAGATAATTCAGTAAAAAATCTTATTTAAGAGCATTTGTGTTAAATCTTAAATATGAACTATTGTCATTACCCGATTAAGGAATGGTTACTTGTCAATAATGGACGTCAATGCATACATATACTTTCCGGTGTGTTTGTAATATAAGTTTCTATTTTAAATTCATTATTTGAAATTAATGACAGTATTAAACTTTCTATTTCAAATTCATTATTTGAAATTAATGACAGTATTAAACTTTCTATTTTAAATTCATTCTTTAAAATTAATGACAGTATTAAACTTTCTATTTTAAATTCATTATTTGAAATTAATGACAGTATTATCTATAAGAAATGGTAATGTATTATGGATGTGAAAAACGTGTAAACTGAATAATACTTCAAAAAGTATAATTCAAAGAAAACACTGTACATGTACGTACTACTTGTAAATATCATTGGACAAAATGCATTATACATGTAACAATAGTTGTCAAAAAGGCAATATGGTAATGATTGAAAATGCATATTCTTTATGTATTTAAAATGTAAAAGTAGAGATTACAGAATTTCTCAACTGTTAAGGTAAAATTAGAGATATGTTCAAAAATAATTAGACATCAATAAATGATGAAATACGTTACCATGAACCAAAACATAAAAAAATAAACAGTACAGTTTGAAGAATTCAAAATGTCCATTTCAGGTGTCCGATATCCAATGGAAATGTCATAACATGGTAATTCCATAAAACAGTTAACCAGTATACTGTGTGATTACAATTATAACAAAGGATGAAAGATAATGGAAGGCCCGAATCTGATGTACTGCCATCTTTTCTGTTGATTCCTCGCACATTATAAGGCTGGAGATAGATGATGACAAATAATGTTCCCAGATTTCCTTGTAAATAAATATGTTGATGTTTCAGATGAAAAAAGGATTAAACGTAGATTATTCCTTATAATATAACTACTTCATGCCTAATTTCCATACATCAGCGTGTTGTTAATGTGATACATAGCATATGGTAAAGTATTAATAAATGATAATGTTCCGTGTTGCAATGTAAAGGTGGATATCTGCGTCGATGAAAAGTATGATGAATAATAAAGACACAGTCTGATTCATAATCACTCTTTAAAGGGTACTTCGTCAGACAAATCACATGACATGATGGTCATAAGTTGGTGTTTTTGCTGTGGGTCGTTGATCGTATACTGGTGGAAGATCCTTCGTCGCTGACCGGCAGTTTGAGTCACAGCGCCAAATGTGATGAAAACCTGTTGGATGTAAGGCTGTAGATGTCGTAGAGTTGATAGTGAATAAGTCCAGTTCGTCCGCATGAATTTATGTACAATAACAAAGTATAATTTTGGTGTCTAAATCAAAGAATCTAAACTTCAACAGAACGAATAGGTTGGACATTGAGTCAAAGTACAAAAAACAGGAACTATCGCCGTGAAATACGGAGTAAGGCTATGAGCTACATATGTGTCAGAAGGGAGATAACTAAAGTATATGAGGATAGCTTGTGAAAAACATATGTGTCAGAAGGGAGATAACTAAAGTGATCGTGGATACCTGTTGACAACTGGAATTACGCTTAATAGTCAGACATCTTTGATAATTATCAGATGAACAGTCACAACGGATATCTGTACATTGTGCGTATATAGATATATGCACAGCGACAAATCCTTTTCCGGTGCAATGTTCTCGAAAAGGCTAATTACATTTTGTCAATCAACAATTTTAATGGTGTTTTAGAAATGGCGTTTTATCTAGAGCAACAAGGAAGGAATTTCCATCCAATGCATATCTAAGGTAAGACATATCGTTGGTGCATTTTTGTGTTCGTTCAAACATGTATAAATTCATCGAAGATATTGCTACTTCATTTATGTATCAGTATTTATCAATTAGGAATGACAACGTTACCCACAAGGAGAGGGTAAGGAGTTAAATGTGAAGTTTTTTTCTATTGATCATACCATAATGCCATACCCTTTGTCCGCCATTTAAAATCATTTCAAAAATAGTTTATATGTCTCCTCTGTATACACAAGTCACCTCAGAAACAAATCAATGTCGCGCAGACAGTTTACATTGTAATCATAGATAGTATGTTGTTACAGAAATTATGTCAAACATTCTTTAGGTGATTTTGATGAAAAGTAGACCTTTGATTCTTCACTGACTTGAAATAAGGCTTTTGATGTGAAGATAGCATGATTCATAATGAATGAAAATTTAAGACGAGTGATTCTACAAATTCTTAAGACAAATTGGCGTTGGCGCCATTTCCCCTGCACGGTGACGCACCAACGTACAGCAGTCGCGTCCGCAGCAGAAATTGCCAACAGCAGGCCCCTGTCCATAAATCTTCCTTCACTGAGAGAATTCTTGACTCGAAAAGCATTATGTTGGTTAAGGAAAACATTAACTTTAACCTTAAACTTAACATTATGCTCTCCTATTTAAGTCAAAAGAAAATTAAATAAGTTCAGTTGTTAGATTGACCATTCGTTGGCAGCTAGTAAGAGAACGTCAAAAATCTGCAAACTTTCTGGAACTGAAACATTGAATGATGTATAGATAAAATCTATCAGAGATTTATCCGCCGGTGTACAAGGTCCATATGACGATTTGTGTCATAAATGATGGGCATACTGGTTACTAATGGTCTTATATTTACCTCAACATTCTTTAGCGTCGAATAAAATCAACTGATAGCAAAAATATGCATTTAACTATTACGACAGTGTTATCGGTATTGATAAATTAATTTATATATACACGAATGATACGGATTAATCAGGGTAATAATCAATAAATAGCTACAGAAGATAGTGCTACCTTACGGTAGATAGTATATGTACAATTCATCTACATCACTTCTTTTGCATGAATTGATATCAATCTAATTTCTTAAGAAAGGAAAGTTATAGGGAACAAAAATTTGACAAAATCATTCAAGTTCAGCAAAAATGTATTCACGTAATCCGACGTCAACACTGTAATCCAAGGACACCCCTTAATGCCTTAGCTGAAATACACACGTGTGTGAGAAGATTGCCTGTCGTACATGTAACATTAATTTACATTCCAATGCACCAACCTAAATGAGTTAACATCATAGGTGTATTGTCAGATTTGGTTATGTATACGTGGTATTTACGCAATCTGATACTCAACGTGAAATACGGCATTTCTGTGGGCTCAGTAGACCGGAGCGAGTCAAAGTACGATGCATTCAAGTGATATACGTTGGTTCAACAGTAGGAACAATCTTTTTGATTGATGAAATGCAATTTGCCGCTAATCAAAATGAAATATCAGGAGGAATCAATATTATATGCATTGGTGACCTCTTCAAGCTCTAACCGGTTATGGACCAATTGATTTTTCAGTTTTCCCAATCAGATGTGAATGGTCGTGCATCAAATGTCTGGATAGATCTCATCAGAATCTATGAACTCGGTAAGATCATGTTTCATGCTGAAGATCGTCACTTTGAAGATGATCTTAACAAACTCTGAAAAGGAAAGCGCTACGCAAATTATACTGAATTACTCTCTTCGCGTGTCCTGAAGCCGAGTGATGACAGTGTGTATCATGCTGATGCAACTAGTATATTGTACTACAACAACATAGTTAAGACATATAGCACATCACCCTTTGACAATTACACAGGAGAGAAAGTTGTATATCGATGTACAGATAAAGGTATTGGAGTTGTATCAGATGACTTCAAACAAAGACTCATCGAATGTGTACCTGGCAAAGGTAGGATATTCATTGGACAGCAGAAATATTTAAAGACAGAGGCTTGTTTTAGAAATGTACTGACAGTCAACTTAGATGTACAAGATGGACCGATAAAATTTTACAGTCTGGTAATATGAAACTTTACGGTAATCAAATCGTCAGTGATTTAATGCGCGGTTACCTCGAAAGGTTGAACACTCTTACATTGTTTAAAATATACGTCACTTACTGGTAATATTTCACGCGCGTGTAAATTCATCAGTGTGAGGCTAAAGGGAATGATTTGTTTGGTTTGAAAGTTAATCGAATTAATATGAACCTATATTTAGTACAATCTCATATGTTCTGTAATAAGGACAACTCGAAATCTTTCTTACCATAACCTGTAGTGTATCATTAGAATATATATTAGTGTTATCTGGTCCGTTTTACTGATCCTAAAGAAATGACATATTAAAGTCAAAAGAAAATCAAATAAGTTCAGGTGTTTGCCCATTCGTTGGGTGCTAGTGAGAGAACGTTAAAATTCTGCAAACGTTCAGCTGCTGAAACATTGAATAATGAATAGATAAAATCTATCAGAGATTTATCTGACGTTTTACGAGGTTCATGTGATGATTTGTATCCTAAATGATGGGCATACCGGTTACTTATTGCCTTACATTTAACTCAACGTTATTTAGCGTCGAATAAAACCAACTGATAGCAAAAGTATGCATACAACCAATACGGCAGTTTTATCGGTATTGATCAATTACTTTATATGTACACGAATGATACGAATTGATTAAGGCAATAATTAATACATAGCAACAGAAGATAGTGCAACTTTACGGTAGATAGTATATGTGTACAATATGTACAATACATCTACATCACTTCTTTTGCATGAATTGTTATTAATCTATTTTTAAAGAAGGAAAATTATAGGGAACATATTTTGTTATAACCATTTAAGTTCTGCAAAAATATATTCATATAATCTCACGTCAACATTGCAATCCAAGGGCACTAACTACTTAATGACTTTGCAAAATTACACACATGTTCATAACCTGTGTGTGTGGAAATTGTGTGACACCAAGGTAACATTTAATTGTTGTAATTATAACATGACTTTATAGAGACCTGACTCTAATGAAACACTTTGGTAATTAAAACATTAAAACCTGATTTTACTAACACTTTATTGTATGATCGCCAGGACTATAACATTATCACTTGATTTTACGTACACCTGATTGTATGGACATCCTGTGGTATGACATTAAAACTTGACTTAACTGACACTTTACTCTAAGGACACACTGGTAATTAAAACATTAAAACCCGAACTTACTGACAATTGTACGAATGATACAAATCCACCAGCGGGATCAGTAATTGATAGCAGGATAAAGTAGTGCTACTACGATATGTTTTTGTTCCAAGTCATCTGACACATCCCCAATACCTTAATCTTACATATACAACTTTCTCTGCTGAGTAATTGTCATAGAAAGATGTGCTATATATATATATATGTGTGTGTGTGTGTGGTCTCTACTATGCTGTTATAGAACAATATATGAGTTGCATCAGCAGGATACACACTGTCATCACTCGACTTCAGGACACGCGAAAATAGTAATTCAGTATAATTGGCCTAGTGCTTTCCTTCTCAGAGTTTGTTAAGAACCTCTTCAAAGTGATGATCTCCAGCTTGACGCATAATTTTACTTAGTTCATAGATTTTGATGAGATCTATCCAGACATTTGATGCACGACCATTCACATCTGATGGGGAAAACTGAAAAAGATCCATTGATCCATAACCGGTTGGAGCTTGAAGAGGTCACCAATGCATATAATATTGATTCCTCCTGATGGTTTAGTAGACCTTGTAACTTCATGTCGTCGTAACTTGAACACATTCAAACAACACATAGATATCTCATCAATAAATAATGTTTTCACACTTCCAATCTCCGTACTCAATGATTAATGTTGATAAGAGGTTTGTGATTCAGGCTCTGATTTGCCGGAATCTGGAAGGTGTTGTGTATTGTTGTTCCATCAATCAGAGAAGCTGTGTTTCTTGTTGAGTCTGTCAGGAAGATAGTTGCTTCTTCGGGATTGGCACTTGCTCCTGAGTTAAAAAGATGCAAAAGGTCTAGATACAGTGTCATTGTTAGCTTCGTGTTCTCAGCATTAGCTCCTTCAGTAAATTGGATTAAAAAACCCTGTTAATCTGCCATTTCACAGTCCTTAGCACGTGGTCAAATAATACTGACTATTGAGATACCTTATTGAGATCTATACTGTTCATCTGATCAGTTCCTCTTTATTCTATGTTCCTTTTTCTGGACACCTTATATCATCACCAACTTCATATTGCGTGAATTTTTTTTAAATGTCCTATCAATATTTACATCTTTGTCTATCGTTCTTCTCTGCATGTTGGACTGTTGAAGCATCAATACATGCATCATCCGCTTCACAGTTTAAAAGAATCTCTTTCAACTTCTAGTTTCTCTGACAACTGTGCATATAGTTCTATATTTTCTTTAATGTATTCTTTCTGTAAGATGTACTTTTCGTCATACGTGCAAGAGTAGCCCATTAGTCTACTTTCATTCCTCCATTGGTAGTACAACATTAATCTCTCCTTAAATTGGTTTACTCTGTCATTTTTCTTGCTGTAATTGGCAATCGTATCACATTATTAAATTCGATTTTTCCACTGACAGATTTTTTTTCCAACAGAAGGTTAACGTCATGATCTATGTCTATATTATGTTAGTTCCTTTTTATTCACTTATTTTTTTTCTCGGGTATAAGATCAAGTCTACCAGACAGATATATTCCTATTGAGGACGTCTTGTTATGTACCTAACGATCACATTATCACACGTAATGTCTTCATAACCATCAACGCGTTGTTTTATTACCTTATCAACTTTGGGAATAAATATAAAACAGAAGTTAGTAAAAGACATAACAGGAAGAATAAAGATAAAGAATAGAATAGAATATCACTTATTGATATGATAAGTTTATATATTGATGTTAGTATTAAGCACAACGTTAAAAACTTAACAGACTAATGAAAAAGCTGAAGACAATGTCCAATATCTGCTTCCCTTATTTAATTCCATTTATCATATTTGCTTTGGCGTGGGGTTAGGGGAGTGGGATGGAGAGTGATGGGGCTCATATTGAATTAAACATTAATATAGGGGATGTTTTCAATACACTTATACCACGACAAAGTACATTCTACGAAGAAATAATAAAATATTTTATAATGATCAGCGGAAAATTTCATTTCAGCAATCAGAAAGATTGTTAAAAAAATATTTTCCTACGGTTGTCCTTAACCAACTTGAAGGCAGTGTATTTTTATTTGCTCCGGTCTACTGAGCCTATGGAAATGTCGTATGTCACATAGAGTATCAAATTACGTTATACACCTTCCACATTAACTAATTATTGCCTCACAATGTACCTCTTATGTTAACGTCTTTACGGTGGTGCATCGGAATGTAAATAAATGTTACCTGTGCGTCACATAATTTTCACACACACAGGTAGGGTACATATGTGTATTTTAGCTAAGTCGTCAAGTGGTTAGTGCCCTTGGATTGCAATGTTGACGTGAGATTATGTGAATACATTTTACAGAACTTAAATGGTTATAACAAAATTTGTTCCGTATAATTTTGCTTTCTTAAAAAATATATTAATATCAATTCATGCAAAAAACGTTTTGTAGATGTATTGTACATATACTATCTACCATAAAGTCGCACTATTTTCTGTTGCTATTTATTAAATTTTGCACTGATGGATTCATATCATTCATGTACATATAAAGTAAAAACTGCCGTATTGGTTCAGTGCAAATATTTGCCATCAGCTGATTTTATTCGACGTTAAAGAATGTTGAGGTAAATATAGTTACCGGTATGCCTATCATTAAGGGGAAAAAAATCGTCACATGGACCTCGTAAACCGTCGGATAAATCTCTGATAGAATTTATCTATCACCATTCAATGTTTCAGCTCCTGAACGTTTGCAGAATTTTGACGTCCTCCCACTAGCTGTCAACTAATGAACAATCTAATACCTGAACTTATTGAATTTTCTTTTTACTTAAATATCAGTAGAACGGACGAGATAACGCTATGATATATTCTAATGATACACGACAGGTTATGAACAGAAAGATTTCGAGTGTTACTTTTTACAGGACATCTGAGCCTGTACTTAAGATAGCTGCATATTAATTCGATTAGCTTTCAAACCCATCTAGTCATTCCTTTATGCCTCACACTGATGGTTTTACAAGCGAGTGAAATATTACCAGCAATTAACATATACTGTTAACAATGTTCAACCTTTCGAGTTGGGATGGGGAGGAGAGAGAGTATGTGTGAGGGAGGGAGGGAGAGAGAGAGAGAGAGAGAGAGAGAGAGAGAGAGAGAGAGAGAGAGAACAAATAAAGACCAAACAAAATGTTCTTGTGAGATCTCTTGTTTTTACAATTAAAAAAGGCAACTAAGAATCAAGTTATATGCAATGTACCGGGAAAGTAGTGCTGTTATAAGCGGTATTAATGCTGCCCTTGTAACAACGTTATGTAGTATGTGCTGTCCTAACATAACCGTAATTCACAGTTAGATAACAAAATAACAAAGGCTTTCGTAGACTATATACAGTTCACTTTATTTTTAGGCAAAGAACCATAAACATCCTTGACCAATCAACCTTAAACTGACGACGATGACAATTACAAGAATGCGATAACACGCTGTGTCTGACTCCGAAGACACAAGGACAAGGTTTGTAAGAAGCGACTTAATATGAAGTATTGTCTTTTCTCTTCTTTCTAAAAGCATCAGTTTACCACAGTAATCATATTAATTTGAATATATCATAACAGGCATAAATAACACACATGAGTCTTCATTCAACGAAATAGCTCGTGTCTAATAAACATCAGATATTTTGCATAAAAAAGTAAAAAAAAGAATCATTCATGTTCACCGAAGTGGCAACAGAAGGAATTTCAAAAGGGAATGATTATATATGTTCCTTTCATTTGGTTATTTGTTCCTAAATCTGGCTTCCATAAAAATGTATATAGTTGTGAAGACTCAATCGTATACCTGTGATATGAGTATACTCTTGTTAAGACTCAATGTTGTACCTCGGATATGAGTATAATTTTGTTAAGACTAAATCGTGTACCTCTGATATGAGCATACTCTTGTTAAGACTCAATCGTGTACCTCTAATATGAGCATACTCTTGTTAAGACTCAGTCGTTTACCTCTGATATGAGTATACTCTTGTTAAGACTATATTGTGTACCTCTGATATGAGTATACTCTTGTTAGGACTGGATCGTGTATCTCTGAGATGAGTATACTTTTGGTAAGGCTCAATCATGTACCTCTGATATGAGTATACTCGTGTTAAGACTCAATCGTTTTCATCTGATATGAGTATACTCGTGTTAAGACCCAATCGTGTACCTTTGATATGAATATACTCTGTTTAAGACTCAATCGTGTTCCTCTGATATGAGTATAATTTTGGTAAGACTTTATCGTGTACTTCTGATATGGGTATTAGACTTACGTTGAAAATGTAACGGATATATTTAATTTACAAAAATACTAAACATTGTAATTTTTTTTCTATATTGATTAAAATAAACCAACGTCAAAAGGTTTAAAACAGAGGACATATGAATAGACGAAGTTTTATAAGGGAATTTCTACAAGATATACACAAAGAAAATATCACCTTTATATGCAATTTTAGAGATGGAACATCACGTTGAAGTACTCGTCCGTGATGCCAAGTTCTTAAATTCAAAGTGATTTATCGTTTAAATTAAAACCATTTACATTGAGTACGAGATGAAATATCAATTCTAAATCCGAGAAGAAAAGCTCCAGACTAATTATACTGAAGTGCTCTCTTCGCGTGTCCTGAAGCACAGTAGGGACAGGTAACACATTTCTTTTTGACAATTACTCAGGAGAAAAAGTAAGGTATTTGTGATGTGTCAGATGACTTGAAACAAAATTTTATCGAATGTGCACATGGCAAAGATGGGAATTTAATGGGCAGAAATATTTTAAGACAGGTGCTTGTTTTAGAAATGTACTGACAGTCAACTTAGATATACAAGATGGACCGATAAATTGGGCTGGAGTTGTCACTCGCCACTTCACTTCACCAGTAGTGGAAAACTGAAAATAATGTGGATGGAATATCAGTGTGGAAATTGGGTATTGATTGAGAAAGAATAGTAAGCAACTTTACAACCAACTGAATCTTAAAGACTTGACTCCAATAACACGTATTATAAAACAATTCTTATATAGAAAGTACAAAAATGAAACACAACAACGTGACCAGTTTCACTTTCAATTGGCTTGTGCAAAAACAGTACACAGATGCAAAGATGTATGTAATAATATACCCATCTCACTTCTATCTTTCTTGTCATTTCGGTATGGTTTCACTGAAAAGAAAATGTCCTTCATGTATTTCCTTCTTATAGTAATACTGTGCACTGACGATCAGAACTTTATTATCTGCTGTCAATATATGAAACAATCCTATACGAACGGTAGGAAGGAAATCTGAAATTTAGTAGACGTGTTTTTTACAGATTTATAAAAGACTATGCACTTTAATCAAACATGACTCTATATGTAAAGATCTTTACAGTCATTGCTATCGACCAGATATCTATTTTTTCCGTCCACTTCTTTACCTTCCAACATCAGACATGCGCATACAAGGGGATACTTTTATCTTCTTAAAAGCTGACAATACAGACACCTGATTCTAAGAACATGCTATTGTAATTAAGATATTAATACCAACTCCGAGAACATCCTGTGCTTTAACATTAAAATCTGACTTTGCAGAGAAATATCTGTAAGGACATCTTCTGATTTAACATAAAAACCTGACTTTATAGATACATGACTTTAATGAAACGCTGTGGTAATTAAAACATTATAACCTTATCTTACTGACACCTGATTGTATGGTCATCCTCTGAAATAAGTTTAAAACTTGACTTTGCTGACACCTTACTCTAAGGGCACACTGTGTTATTTAGAGTAAAAAATCCCGAAGTTACTGACACCTGTTGTACGAGTGATACAAATCCACCAGGGGGATAATTAATTGATAGCAAAATAAAGTAATGCTACTTTATGGGGATAGTATATATACAATACATCTACGAATCTTCTTTTGAATGAATTGATATTAATCTATTTTTTAAGAAAGCAAAATTATACGGAACAAATTTTGTTATAACCATTTAAGTTCTGCAAAAATATATTCACATAATCTATCAACATTGCAATCCAAGGGCACTAACCCCTTAATGACTTAGCTAAAATACACATATGTTCCTAACCTGTGTGTGTGAAAATTGTGTGACGTACAGGTAACATTTATTTACATTCCGATGAACCACCGTAAAGACGTTAGCATAATAGGTGTATTGAGAGGCAATTATTGGGTTATGTGTAAGGGGTATTACGCAGTTTGATACTCTATGTGAGATACGGCATTTCTTTGGGATCAGTAGAACGGACCAGATAGCACTATGATATATTCTAATGATACACGACGGGTTATTATCGGAAAGATTGCGAGTGTTCCTTATTGCAGGACATCTGAAATTGTACCAAAGATTAATGAAATATTACCAGTAAGTGACGTATACTTTGAACATTGTAAGAGTGTTCAACCTTTCGTGGTAACCACTCATTAAATTACTGATATGGTGACTGTTACTTTATAAACACCACAACGAATTGATTACCGTAACGTTTCATAATACGAGATTGTGAAATTCTGTTATTGGAGTTTTATAAATATGTAGTATTATTTACATATGTTTTTTCATATATGAAAAATCAGGCTTCGTTATGCAGGCTACGGATTTAGGTATACCTATGTGTCGTTTCTGCCTTCATCAATTCAGAAATACCTTAAATACCAGAAATACGGAAATATATAAAATACCAGAACTATCTGAAATACCAGAACTAACTAAAATACCAGAACTATCTGAAATACCAGACATATTTGAAATACCAGAACTATCTGAAATACCAGACATATTTGAAATACCAGAACTATATGAAATATCACATCGAATGTCAACTAGACTGATACTTCATTTGACAACGCTTTTTTACGCTTAGAGATGAGTTCATGCTTAAATTATTAGAAAACAAATTAAAACCAATATACCATTAACACAAGGCTGCCAATAGTTTTGTCAGGATTTCAGGAATCTACACCATTTGATTCACCAAAAGTCATGTATTGATTTTAACAAAGACTTATGTGACATTAAGGGCCAAGTTTTTTTTCAAATTTTCATTGACATTAATACTGGGAACTTTCAGCACAATTTTAATGTTCAAAACAACTTTGTTTATAAGAAACCGATTAAATATCTAAACAGAAATGACCACAGTGACATTAAATATGGCTGAAGGCAATTTCTCTTCGTAATTGTTTCTGAATTTAATAACAAGTAGCTCACCTTTGGGATAATGAGAAGAAACCGTTTAAATGTTTCATCTTAGTAACAAGTTATCTAAATTTATCCTTAGGAAACAACCAGCCACATACCATGATGATATGCCTTCTACTTGGCGTTAAAATGTATAAAATCAACGTTTTTGACCGTCTTGGTAATTTAATTTCGCAAACTTTTTAAAGTAATGCTAATTGGAAAACAGCAGAAAATAACAAACACAGTGATACCTAGATGACGTCTACCATTTTCCTATTTTTTTTTATATTTCTGTTTATTCCGTGATTAATATGCCCTTATCAGAAACGTTTGTGATAATGATTGGGATATAGTTGCACATTATTATCTCACCATTATTAAAAAAAAATGGCCGACGGGCTTTCATCTGGCGTTTTATTGAAATTCACTGCATGTATTTTTTACCCATGTTTGCCTTCCCTGTATTTACTGATTTTTCCTTTGATTTTGGGACTGTTTATGAAATCAAAATGGCTGAGATGCGACCATCTTGAATTTGGACTATAAATGGATGATTTGAGGACAGAACAAAAAAGAAAAAAAGACGTTTGACAGACGGACACCTTGGACAAATCTTTGGATAATACTGGGTTAATCTTTCCCAGCCTACTGATGAGAGAGGCAAATGGCTGGCTGGTGTTCATCTTTTATTTCACAATTAAAGAGTACTATCACTGTTATTATCAATATTTTTTAAAAGGAATTTTGAAATTCAATATAGTTAAGAACAAGAATAGAGAGGGAAGATAAAGATTAAATTATGACGAAACACAGATAGGCAATGAGATTTCTCTGGGATCTCTTGTTTTTAACAATTCAAAAAGGCAAATAGGAATCAAGTTATATGCAATATACCGGGAAAGTAGTGCTGTTAAAAGCGGTGTTAATGCTGCCCCTGTAATAACGTTATGTAACATAACCGTAATTCACCGTTAGATAACAGAATAACAAAAAAAGGCTTTCGTAGAGTTTATACAGTTTACTTTATTTTTAGACAAAGAACCATAAACATCCCTGACCAATTAACCTCAAACTGACGACGATGACAACTACAAGAATGCGATAACACGCCGTGTCTGACTCCGAAGACCCAAGTACAAGGTCTGTAAGAAGGGACCTAATATGAAGTATTGTCTTTTCTCTTCTTTCTCAAAACATTAGTTTACAATCGATCAGTATACAACAGTAATTATATTAATTAGAAAATATCATCAAATGCATAAACCAAATGGATAAGTCTTAAGTCAACTAAATGGCTCAGGCCTCATAAACATCAGATCTACTACATACAAAAAGTAAAGGAAGGAATCATTCATGTTCACCGAAGTGGCAACAGAAGGAACTTTAAAAGGGAATGACATAGATGTCCTTTTCATTTGGTTATTTGCTCCAAATCTGGCTTCCTTAAATATGAAAATATATATAAAAAAACCATATTTATACCTCCATTACAGCATGTCTTCCTATTTACAATTTTGATATTCCCACACAGAATTCCATATCAACAAGTTAATTTCATCATTGTTCTTCTCTAGAAGACCTCTTGCTTTTGTGATTTGTGATCCATTGAAAAACACCTTACATTTTGATTTTTTCCTCTATAAACTGACTGAACCTATGCTCATGCAAGAAACCCAGATATTTCACTGCATTATTGGCCTATTTTTTGTCATTTGCAAAAGATCATAATTGAATAATCATTGTATTTTTTGAGTCTAATGACTTTTCATATATTGTAAGAACCTCAAAAGAAAGTTAGTGTGTACGCGATCGGTGCCATTGGATATCCATGTCTAGCAGATCTTGATAATTCAAAATATAGTGAAGTGAACACATATAACACCCGTGAGCTTGGGGGGAGAAATGAGCCAAATAAACCCACTTATAAACCTCAAATGACCACGATCACTACAACCAGAATAGGATAATACACTGCCTCCGCAGGCCTTAAAACAAAAAAAGACAATCATACTTATTTTTGATTGTTCACATTTTAGTATTTTCTTTTTTAACTTTATTTCTAGTACTAATTTTGGCAGAAAATTGAGGAGTCTATACTTTATCTTCTATTCCCGATTCGTCATCATCCATGTTTTGAGAAATGCAATCAATCAGTTATTTTCCCTAGTCTGGCCAGTTTTCTATAATATCCTTGCAAATTGATTTAGTTATTTGACAAAAACGACAAATTTGGTCAAATGATTAATTTTGACCCACGTTCAAGGTCACGCTGCAAAAGGTCAAGGGCACTGATATTATCACTGTAGAATGTTGGCATGAAGTGCTGTAAGACCTTTTAAATGTTATCCTTGAATCACCCTTAAGATCAATATGTCGAAATCCCCAAAGGAATTATTCTCAATAATATTAAGGCCAAGGTTATTAATATTATTAGCTCTGTAACATGATGAAATAAAAGACAACAGAGATAGTTCAAATTTGAATCCACTCTTGATAATAAACAAATGAAATAACATAGGCATTGATTATTTATCTGGCATCAATATTGCAGTAGGATCATAGGACAACTGTTCAATGATTTACATAATGAATATCGTTTTCTAATGATTTTCTGCATTTTTATATGAAATTTTAAATCTTTTATCTGTTTGATTAGGTCCAGTTCCTGTTATTTACCATATTGCATTGTAATTTGTGACAATTCGATACAACAGTTTATCTGAAAGGTGTAGAGGTAAACATAAGATCATCAAAAATCATATATATTGATATATAACTTATAAATTAGTGAATGTTAAATCCAATTACCCAGAAGGAATATGACTTCCCCAATTGTATTTAATACCATTATATCAACGTGTCGAAATTCTCATTACAGCAACGCTATTAACTAATCTATATAGAAAGCCAGCTAAACCATCACTTGATATGGCCTCTGGATCAAACAGAGAAAAAAGTAAGTAATTTGTGGATGTTTCTAGCAGTGAACAAATACTTTTAGACTGTTAGGTTACAATACTCTGATAATAAGGTTACAATACTCTGATAATAAGGTTACAAGAGAACGTTTCTGAGGTGACTTCTTCACATTGAGACTTGTCATTTGTCCGATTTGTCTAGATTTTCCAGTTAATTGGTTATCTTAGCATCCTTTACGGGTAGAACGCGATGTAAAATATGTCCAAGTTTGATATATCTAGTGTTGAGCTGGTTCTCCTGTGACATTGATGGCTTATTTGAAAATAAATAAAATTTACGTTCTTTTCTGGTTTCTAATCGGAAAAATAAAGCAAATTCTTGTAAATCCTACATCTTCTGTAGAATAATTGTGATTGGGTCCATATTGGGCCTGAAGCAGGCTTGTGAAAAGGGGGATCAGCTTTGTGTAAACTTTGAGTCCTTCTTCTGGGTCGGGAGAGGCGGGGACCGGTAGATCATATTAAAGGAAAAAAAATCCACCTGTAGGAAAAATTGGATTTTGCCCAGATTTGCCGTAACATCCTTCATGGGAATGGATAAGGCTTTTATCAAAAAAGTACGTCTCGGCATAATTCTAGATCGGGAGGGGAAACTACAGTAAGTTCTCTGAAATAATATTTGTTCTGTATGCAAAACGGAAATTTAGTCTTAAGCATTCTAGACTGAAGGATAATCATTAGTGAACAAACTGTGTGTTTCATTATTTAACAATTCAATGTATTGTCTGCTATACCATGTATATTATTTAATAACAGTTTATCTAAAAAAAATACATCATTGTCTGTAATAAATAATGATTTTTAGGAAGCATTAGTTCTACATTTCTGTTGATTATTTGTGATATGCATAGATGATTTTCATAATATGAGACTTCATGCTTTTGTATATTATGTTATCAGAGAAAAGACATGTAAACTAAATAGTCAAAGGTTTTCACAATATATGTTTTCATCGATTGACTGATATACCATGTTCATTCTTCAGTAACAGTTTCAAGTGAAAAAGTACATCATTGTATATTATTTTGTTGTTGTCTAACGATCAATGCTTCAGCTACATGTGTTAGTAATTGTACCGGCTACTCGTAGGGTACTTGTTTGTTTATTATGATGAAAGGATGAAACTGGTTATGATGTTGAAATAGAAGTTAATGAACATTTTATATTTAATTAATTGACATGATGCACATTCGTAATGAATCAGTGTATATTGTTCAATAGTTGATTGTGATGTGTAATAATTTACTCCTACATATAATTAATACGTATAAATATGTGGATTTCTTTCCCGCTATGAATGATCCCACCAACAGCCGATAGGTAGCCATTTTATTATCATTATTTTTAAGAATTGACTCCCCTTTCCTTCTTCCTCTATTTTATGACTATGACATAACTGAAACACATTCAAGATAGTTTGATTAATCAGTGTATAAATTTTATGTCTTTTTAAACGTTTGCATATTATGTTCAGCAAATAGGTACTCGATATGCATTTGAACTCCAATGAAACATTAATTATACTGATGTTATTTGGATTTGATGATGACGTGATTTTATTGAAATTTGAGATTTTTTGCAATGCTAATTTTGCATATTCCGACTTAGACTTAAATCAAACAAATTTCATTTCAATAATTTCAATTTGATATTAATTAAATTTGTATTATTAAACTATATATAATAGTATTAATCTATAACGTTTTCACATACCTTGGTTATTGCATTTTATATTAACTTGAAACATGACATGATAACAGTAATGCTATTGACAAAAAAACTTCTGATCAATGCTTCAGCTACAT